>NW_027072089.1:647777-667777 GCF_038088225.1 Cyrtonyx montezumae
CTTTCCTTTCCCTTTCCTTTTCCTTTCCTTTCCTTTCCTTTCCTTTTCCTTTCCTTTCCTTTCTTTCCTTTCCTTTCCTTCCTTCTTCCTTTCCTTTCCTTTCCTTTCCTTTCTTCCTCCTCTTTCCTTTCCTTCCCCTCTTTCCCTTTCCTTTCCTTCTTTCCACTGGAACAACTCTCAGCAAACTGCTGGATACATGCACCTTTCCCATTTTTCTAAGTCTTACCAGGCTGCCTTCAGAAAGAATAAAAATCTCCCTATCAGAGACCGTTTGCAATGCAATCCTTCTGTTTCCTTCCTTTGTCACCCAAAATTTGAACATCACCTTTGCACTTGGGCATATAGTGCATCAACAATATCAAAAGCAAGAGAGAAACCGAGGCAGCTCTGCAGCACAAATATCATCCAGATGCCACTTCATGCAAGGTAGATCTTTTTACATGTGAGAACAGAGTCATTATTCTCCATAATTTTATCTCCTCCTGTATTTTGAAGCAGATTTCATGATGCTGCTAGCTCAAGCATCATTGCAGGTAATGTCCACTCCCCTCTCACCCCCAAAAATACCCAAAACAGAAAAATCTTGCAGTCTATAGAGATGCAGCTTGTTCCCATCTCAGTGTTATTTGAAGCAATGCCTTTGTGATAATGCCACAAAACGCTGCTCAATATTTTTTGAGGGTGGAATTTTCTACTGGAAAATGTATTCTTGTCAAAATCGTCTCGGGATCAGGCTGATTGCAGTGATTTTTTTTTTAATGTGAAAGTGGTTGAAATGAGTTGTTTCAACTGCCTCGCTTCACTTTCAAAGTGACAAAATATTTTGCGATGCCGAGGGAAAACGCACTGCTTCAGCTCTTTCGAGGCATCCAGATTGCTTTGAGTGTCTGTAGTTAAACCTCGGGTTTAACATTATATTGGATTATGAAGTTGAGTTTTCTACCACGTTTCACTGCCAGTGAGATGGAACATTTTTATTTGACTGAGCTAAAACAGTGGAACATCAGAACAAAATATTTCCAGGTGGATTTTGCTCTGAGGATCAATTTAAAATTCTTATATGTGTATTTTTGGCTGCGGAATGCAAACTCCAGGTGTCAGGATTTTCAAGCAGAATAAAATGCCATTTTCCACCAAAATGATGTGCTGTACACTCAGAAAAGTTCTCAAAAAATATTCCATGTTTCCTTTCTGCCTATGAATTTAAGGTTTTTCAAGTGTCCACATGCAAATGGGATTGCAGATCAGTTACTGGTCAGACAGGTCAAAATACATCCCAGCTCTTTGGACATCTCTTACTAAAAGCAGTGGGTACAAGAACTTCACATGGTGCAAAGTCCTTACTAAAAGAAACCTATCCTTTATTATTTGAGGGATACGGTTTAGCGGGCATGATGGTGATGGGTTGATGGCTGGACTAGATGAATCTAGTTGTCTTTTCCAACCTTAATGATTCTATGACTCTGTATTCACAGGCAGCAAACAAAAGAAGTCCTTTGGAAAAGGCTGTCTTCAGTCAAATGCTTGAGCACAGAGAGGAAAAGAATGTGTGAATTTATTCTTATGGCAGCTCCTAGCATTATTATTATTTCAGAGTGTGAACCAGGTTTTCTGTCTTTCTTCATTAAGAGACACAGATTTATAGCAAATTTACATTCCTCCACCTACAATGCATAGGGTTTAAGTTTGTATTTTCATGTGCGTTTCTATTACAGTGTATAAATATGTGTATAAAAAGAAAACTGCAAGAATTTTGCACTCTTACTAGGGGTATATTATATCTCCTTATATTACCTTCCTGATTTTAAAGAAAACCCTTTTCTTGATGGGTTGGCAGTAGAAGTCCCTGTGTCTATGAACACTTAAGAACAAGTGTGGCTTTGATCGAATGGTGAAGTAAGACTGTAGCATTTTGCAATCACTTCTCATTCATTTTTTTTTCTCTAGTTACAGAATATAAAGGCAAGAGGAGCTGAAGCCCTAAATATCTTCATCAGGCACGTATGTGCCTATTTATACCTCCTGGTCCATACAGAAACACCAGCTCTGCTGATGTAAAACTGGGAAAGAATTAGTCAATGTCAGCACTTTGTCATTAGCACAGAGGTTATTTGACCAAGGTAGAACTTGAATATGCCCTTCAAAGTATACATGGAAGCCAGAATTTTAAATCACAATTTATATCAAACCTATTTATTGCACTCAGCAGCTCCACAGCAGTCCCATCTCAATCTTTCAGAAGCATTCGGATAATCCCCTTAATTAATATGCTTTAACTTTTGGTTAGCACCAAAGTAGTCGGACAGTTGGACTCAATCTTTGTAGGTCCTTTCCAACTGAACTCTATTCTATTCCATATCCTATCCTATCCTATCCTATCCTATCCTATCCTATCCTATCCTATCCTATCCTATCCTATCCTATCCTATCCTATCCTATCCTATCCTATCCTATCCTAATCTTATACAGACCTTTATCCCTTTAAATACTAAAACTCCCTAATAACTTTTATTTAAATACATGCAAGCCAGGTGTCCGCAGCCTCAGCTCCTCTCTCTGGCCCCTTGTCCCCGTTGATGGGTTGATCAATTACTCATCAAATCTTAATGCACGCTTTAACTCAACTGTGGCATCTTAATCAGAGTGCTGAGTGCCGAGTGTCAGCCCCATCGACATGGGGAGAGCTGGGACAAATGAGTCCATCGACTGCCTGGGAAGAAGGAGCACTTCTACGAGCCTGACCTGCCGTCTAGTGGCTGCACGAGAAGAGGACAAATGAAGATGTATTTGCAGGGTGGAAGGGCTTGAAAAGACTCTTCACAAGGTTGAGGTGCTGCTGGATGAGGGAGGGCTCTGAGGGGGGTGAGGATTGAGTCCCTCATCCTTTGTTCCCCCTTGGAAGCAGGTCCTGGGTAAGGAGGACTGTTTCCTTCATCTGCAGAATGAGGATGGATCATACAGGGCTTTGCACAATCACAGATGCATTTGCACACGTGTGGGGGGCTGGAACATCAAGCATGCATGTGGAGTGACAGCACAGGGTGAGTGCAGGAGGAAATTTGGGTGCATGGGGCAGCTGAGCAGTAGATTTGACAACAATGTGCTTGTGCATGTCTGTACTTGCTCGAACATGTGTGTGTTAGTGTACATATGTTTATACATATGTAGTGAAGTGGAGGCTCCAGGTAGGTATGCACAGAGCTGTCCATGTGCAGTGCTAGAGGTCTGTGTCATCCTCCGTGTGCAGTGGTGAAGTTTTGGGGGAACTTAGGAGAGGACAGACAATACTACAGAAATCTGTTGGGCCATAAGGACAAGAGGCAGTGTGGCACATAAGAAGTGGAGGGCACAATATGCCATGTGCTCCATGAGTGCAAGCTTTGCGGTGTGGGGCCACAGCCTTGCAACTGAGAGCTTATATCTGGCCCCGTCCAGCAACCAGCCTCCTTTGGACCAGTTCCTGCCATACCTTGCAAGCCCTTTATTTCTCTTCATTTGATTTTTTTTTTTTCAGTAGCATCAATTGGAAAAGCTGCTTAAAGAAACAACAAAGAAAAAGCTGACACAGACCTGAATCAGAGAGAGAGAGAGAGAGAGAGAGCAGGTCAGGCTCACTGCACTTCTCTGGGGTGGCAGTGATTTTTGCATCTGGGATTGCATCTTGTTTGAATAAGCCCGGTCCCCTCTGGAGACCTCTGCTATAAACCCAAAGAGGATCTGGATAGACCTTTTTGGGGGAAGAGGGGGTATCAGGGAGCAGGTCCAGCCCATCTGAAGGTGCAGAAAGCACACTTGATAACCATAACTGGGTTATAACACCGATAACTGGGGGAAGCATCTCTCTGGGCTGTTTTTGGCTCTCTGCCTGACTCTCTCCATCATATACAGAATAAGCTGAGGTCAAAAATATGTGGAAGTCAGGTACTTCAGTTAAATGCCGACAAGCAAGAGAGACACATCTGGGATTCTGAAGCATGTAATGTCTGGAAGAAGGAATATATTTTTTTAGGGCTAAGATCATCTCAGTGAGATGCACTGGGGAGATCACACAAACTGTGTGGATGCTGTTCTAGGTATCCTTCTGATGTGATTGAGCAGAGAAGAGGGATCCAGTTTTGAGGCTGGCTGGAAGTCATGGGACTTTCACCTGGGACTTACAGATGTCCAAGTTCACATGGGACATCTGAAGAGAACAATGGGAACTTGGGATCTACCATGAGAACAGAGACATCAACGATGATAGAAAAATTACCCCTTCAGTGACTTGCTTTACTGGTTGAGCAGGATTAGTATCTTTTTGCATTGCTGATTCATTTTTCCAATACTTAATTTTAATGCATTGTGGCCTTTATTAAAAATAGTTCTACAAGTGGATGACTGCAGAAGAATGAAAGTCAGAATTGTCACTCCTAAGATATTTTTGAAGGCTTGCAACACCCTTGATTTATGAGGGCAGGTCCATCCTGGCTAGAATTCTCTTCCAAAACAACTGTAGCCCTAAGTAGGACTCTTTCAGTGGAAAAAATAAGAAGAGAAGTAGGACTTTTTCAGTGGAAAAATTAATAAGAGGACAAGTGTGGTATCTCATCTAAAAACCTCCCAGGCTCCAGCTGTTCTTTGCTTGGGGGATTTCCTGAGCCTGTTGTCACTTGTCTATTTAGTAACACTCCATAGATCTCTTTTCCAAGTATGTGTGCAGGCTCTTCTTAAAGCAGGAGTCATTAACTGAATCCACATCATCCCTTGTCAAGAAGTCCTGCAGCTCAAGGACCTGCTATGTTTTGAACATCTGCCATTTGTGAGAACACCAGTTCCGAGATCGTGTGTATAGGCAAATATTTTTTACAAGGTCATGTTCTAGATCAAACTGTGAATAAGACATAAGATATAAATCTTCCAGACTTAAAGACAGGTAATCAATTAAAAAAGAAATCAATATTTATTTCATTTTTGAAAACATTTTGATTATTTTTTTGTAGACTTGGTAGAATTGCTGTCTTTGGAGGACTCAGTCACTGCTTTGGGAGACGCTGGTAGGGCTGTCAGCTGAAGGCTGCATGGTGATAATTTAGCTTCATTCTTGTTAGGAATTTTTCTTTTCTCAGAAAGAACAGGAATGCACTGGAGCAGATTGCCCAGGGAAATGCTTGTGTCAACATTCTTGAAGTTGTTTAAGAAATGGGGAGATGTGGCAGTTAGGGACATGGTTTAGTGAGCATGGTGGTGATAGGTCTATGGTTGCACTTGATGATCTTGGAGTTCTTTTCCAAACTTAATGATTCTATGAGTGGGCATGGTGGTGATAAGTTGACGGTTGGACTTGATGACCTCAGTGGTCTTTTCCAACCTTAATGATTCTGTGATTCTATGGTTCTAAACTGCCAGCATTTACAGATGTATCAAACTGGCTACTGCACAAGGCCAATTTGGGATTTAAGTGAGTGGGGAGAGAAGATACCATCAGTCAATGTAGTATCATCTCAAGGAAATACTAAGAACAGGTATTCATCTTTCAGGTTTGAAAAGATATTTATTGAACAAGGCTTGCCACAATGTCAGTGCATCTCTCCAGCTTCTCAGGGCATCCTAAGTTGTAGGGGAAGGGACAAAGCCCTATGATAAAAGCACAGGGCTGAAATCTGAAGTCCTCTCCACCAGCACAATTCTGGAGCCCATTATACAAATGTGGCAGAAAGGCTCTCATGGAATGACATAATGTCATATGGGTTCCCCAAGTCTAAAAGATATGATGAGAAATTCTGATTAAGTATAAAGCTAATAAAAAGACCCATAAAAGTGATAAAGAAATATAAAAAGGGCTTCAAGTGTTGGTGGAGCCTCCATTTCTGGGGAACTACACAGATGAGATCTGTATGGATCCTTTTTCAGCCTCCCTTGCACCTCATTTGGTTGCTCGTCTGAGTATGCCAGTTCAGGAGGAAAATCTCAGTTTTCTTCCAGAGATGTCAGAGATCATCATGAAGAACTTCTGAGGCTTTATTTCATAGCTTATCTCTCTATCTGAAGATGAAACAGCAAGAAAAAATGTGGAGAGAAATATTTTGGGGAAGGATTTCATTCCTTCTTAGTGGGTGGCTATGGGATCTCTTCTGCTGTAATGGGATGAAATGCAATTGAAAAACTTGGAAAAAGTGGGGAAATTGCAGAGGAATCTGCTTTTTGGGAGAATAATCTAAGAAGAGCAGAGATGCAGTGATTTCTCTGCTGTAGAGGCTGTCCCTGTTCAAATTGAAAAGAAAAGAGGAAAACCTCAGTGCAAGGGAAGCCAAATCACACAACAGTGGACTGTCCCCTTACAGCACCATATATCTCCCCTGATAAATAAGCCTCTCAGACTCTGCTTGACTGTAGATATGCAGGCAGATGAAAGTCTTCCAGACCCAGCTGAAGAATTAATCTCTTTTTATAGCTCCTTTTGACAGGGAAAGGTAAGTGCACTCAGCAGGGTCCCAGGCTTAAGGAGAAGCACTCTTGATGGCCCTGTAGGAAAGCAGCAATGGATTTGGAAAGAGTTCAAGAGGCCAATATGGAAAAGTGAATCTTCATGGAAAGGGACCTGTGCTCCTCAGCCATCCTCACCAAAGAAGACCTCCTTGATCTCAGGCTGCAGGAAAGCAGTAAAGGTAAAGGCAGAAGGAATTTTGAATATCTACATAAGGACCTGTGAAGCTGAGTTATTCATACCCCTATAAGTGAAGCCACGGCTTTTGAGTTACCTCTTCATGCCCTCCTCTTCCGTTTTGTGCCAGAGAAATCAGGGAGAAATCCTGATTTTGGTCATGAAGGGGAGATTCAATACACATCGTGGACACAAGCACCCATATGGTGTGGCCATATATTCTTGGCTGTGTAATAGATGAGAATTGGAAAATTATAGAGTCATAAAGGTTGGAAAAGATGACTAATATCAAGTCCAAACGTCAACCCATCCCCACTGTGCTCATTAAGCCACATCCCTCAGTGCCCTATCTCCACTTTTCTTGAACATCTCTAGGGATGGTGACTCCACCACTTCCCTGGGCAGCCTGTTCCAGTGCACTACAACTCTCTATAAGAATTTTTTTCTAATATCCAAGATACTGCAAGCTTTTTTTTTTTTTTTTTTATAGGACAACACCTGTTTTTAATTCTAGCCAAGTTAGTTAAGTTGGTAACTCATTGCCAAAGTCTCTGTCCAAATCTGAGCATCATGCCTAACATGCCTAGTATTACAGAGACAGTTTGTAGCAGACCTCAGGTGTCTTCTGCAGGCCATATTCTATCCAGTGTGTCTTGCCTCCACATCTCTCATTTTTTTTAACAAGTGAAACTGTGGGTGAGGAGTATTACTCTGCAGACTTAGACAGATAAATGCACGCTTTGTGCAGGTATAAACAGCTATATGCATGGCAGTGGGGAATCAAGACTCCAAGGGAAGTGTGGAGACAGGCTGTCATTTTGCTGAGAGTTCAAAAGCACCTTGTTTCTGTAAAAAATGCATGGTTTCTGCTTCCTCGCTTTTGCAAGAAAATTTCTATTTTCTTCTTTCTGTTCAGGTGTTTTAAGCTGAAAAGTCTCTTGGATTGACAGTATAAGCTTTCCAGGTCTGGACAAACATGGTGCTGGAAGTTATGGATGTACAATAAATTCTAAGATGTCGTTTGATTGTACATCGGCTTCATTTGTCAGTCCACAGGCTTTCTCTCATACTTCTCCCCCAGCATCCATCACATTCACTCCCCATAATGATGATAATTGAGATGGGTCCTCCTGTTTGCTTCTCCCATTGGTGGGAGTGGAATCTCCTCCCTCACATCGCTTGTCCTCCTTTTTTTGGCTCTTTTAGACTGTTGTTATATTGAATAAACCAGAGGTAATTAATTGGTGGAATTTAAGTTGCAGCAAAATTCACAAGATTTTGGTTATTCTCAAATCCATCTCCTTGCAGGTAGACCATCCATTTCAGCAGCAGAGACTTCAGGAACTCACACTGGTTCATGCAACCACGTGCCCATATGAATGCACACTCAAACCTTCAAGCTGCTGCAATTAACAGGACAGCTTTTAATTGGCAATTACAATTCCATTAATCTGGGTCTGGCAGATCATTTGCTCTGTCAGGGAAGCCCTCAGGCAGGGAAGATTAGTGGCTGGCAGGATCCAGGCTCCTATATTGGAGCTGTGGAGGAAAAGACAGGTAACAGCTGTGCTTTCTCAGCCGAGGAAGGTGAGAGGAAGGATTGCAATTACTTGAAAACCCACTCTAGGTCTACATCCCACCAGGGCCCTCAGGAGGAAAGCTCAGCAAGACCAGAAAGAGGGAAGCAGTGATCAAATCAGGGACCATGAAGCAGAATGAGATTTACTCCCAGGAATGTCTGTGTAACAAAGCCTGCTGATTTCTGTTGGAAGAGGAAAAGCATGTAGTGCTGGCTGACTGCAGCAATGTGGATTCAAGGGAAGTCAATTGCTTGTAAGTTTGTGAGTTCTGAATGTAACATTTGAGCACGTCTGTGCCAAATTGCCTGTCAGGCATGATGGTTCCCTACCAGTTCATAGAACCACAGAATGGATTGAAATGGAGGAGACCTTAAAGATAACAAATTTCAACCCCTACTGTGGGCAGGGTTGCCAGTGTCAAGATCAAGCACTAAATCAGGCTGTATTTTTTTTGTTTCTTTTTTAAACAATCTCTACAGATTTATCGAGAGATACTATAAAACTGTATTCTCAGACAATGCACTATTACAATCTCCATGCATATTTTCAAGGAGTACTGCATGTTTGATTTAATAGCTGAGGTTCTCTTGAATCAGTGATATCTAGATTTCTATAAGGAGGGAGACACAGCTTTCCAATTTTAGGAGAAATATGAATGCTGATGGCCTTTCACACCTACCTGAATAAAGTCATAGAATCATACAATCATCAAGGTTGGAAAAGAACTCCAGGATCATCAAGTCCAACCATCCACATACCACCACCATTTTCCCACTAACCTATGTCTGCTAGTACTACATCTAAATGTTTCTTGAACACCTCCAGGGACATTGACTACAGAATCATGAACCTCCTCTCTTACTGGCAGTAAGAACTCCATACCTGACCGGTGTCAAATTTGTCATAGAATCATAGAATTGTTTGAGTTGAAAGCGATTCTTAAAGGTCATGAAGTCCAATTGTCCATAGTAGTCTAGCCCTGATAACAGACTGGATGAATGCTACCTGTGCAAACATCACCAGAACTTGATTCCCTCAACCAGAACTTGATTCCTTGACTTCCCGTCAGAGGGCAACCCCAAAACAGCTACATCTATCCAGGGAAAGCCCTGATTTAAATCATGGTAAAGTCATAAAATCATTGAATCATTGGGTGGCTTGAGTTGGAAGAGACATTAAAGGAAGGATCAGGAAGGAAAACCATATTTAGAGATTGGCTTCAGAGTTTTCATGACAAAGATTGCGCTACTGTGCTGATTCAAAATGGTTCATGGCATGGACATAAAGAGAGAGCAGCTTCCATCTCAGCAGAAGGAAGCTAGTTTCTAAAAGGCAGACAAGAACTCATGTCTTTCAGGCTCAGATGGATCCTAGCAATGTGCCAGGGGGAAATGTTCACTGCACCATTGTGTGACTGTCCCTCAATGAATGACTTAGTCCATGAAGGCACCTTGGTCCAGGAGCCTCTGGAACAGTTTTCTACCTTATGGGTAGTACTGGGGATTCATTTAAAGCATCAGCTACCTGTCTTCTGTCTGAGCTCTTAGCAGTCTGTCTCCATCCCTCATTTACAGCCAGACCAGTTCACACTGCTGATCAACAAGGACGTGCAACTGCTATTGTTCCCTTAGTAGATCTTCATGCAGACAGAACAGTACTTTCCACGGCTTGGAAGAAACCTCCCAAGAACATCTAGAACATCTACAGAGGGAATTCTTCATTGTTTTTTTGTTTTGTTTTTTTTTTCCCCCAGCATATCATACTCATTTGCTGAGATATTTAGAGACTCCCCTGGCAACTTTTGAGATCTCTATGCTCTTTACTTTTATGTCATTGCTTTGAACTTCTCCACCTGCCCACATGCACTGCAAGCTTTTTAGGGTCAGAATCATTGCACTGTTCTCCATTTCTTATTATTTCTTAGCATGCCTGTCTCTCAGTGATGGGGTACTCACTGTTTAGATATGCTTATGTACAAATAAATAACATAAACAACGATTTTCTCTACTGCTGGCAGATCTAACTCTACAGATGGATGGGAAGGAGAGCTATTGAACAAGAATTCCATTTTAATACCTCATCCAATAGTTCTGGATGTCTCTTGCTCTTCCTCACTTCCCAGACACACAATTGTATGTTGCCGACCCCCTGATAATATAAGAATATGCAGATACTATTGACTTCCTCTGAGGTCAGTTTCAAGATTTATTGACCTGAGAAGGGAATATTGACCTGAGATGAAACTGAGGTCAATGTGTGGATCTCAGGGGACCATAAATTTCAAAATTGACCCACCAAACAGAAGTCAATAAATGAATGGTTAATATAAACATTGTCTTACAAAAATTAATTCTTGGTGACATGGGTTCACATGCAATTTTTATTGTGAAATATGGAGGGCAATATTGGTTGCCATGTCTGAAGAATGTGAGTTGGCATCTGATTATGGAGAGTAATGAAACTGCTGGGAATGGGAGGAAAGTATCATTATAATTGCCTCACCCAATCAGTAAAGGAACAGACTCTTGTTAGTTGGAGTGGGGTTACGAAGACAACTCTCAAATATGTTGGGCAGGACAAAGTTTAAGCATCAGGAAGAAAGTTTACAAAGGTGGCAACTCATGACATAGGTTCTGCGCTGGGTCTCTCCACAGATCTCAGCAAAACTGATGGGGAATCCTCTGCTTATCCCAATGGATTGGGATTCATTTGTCAGCTTATGCAATTTTCAACCAAGGTACTAAAAGATGGGCTATGGGGTAAAAACGGTGTTTCAGATCTCATGATGTGTGGAGACATGGAATGGAGACACTGAGACACCGGTATGCTCTTGAAATAATTTGTTCTTAATCATGGCCTCCTACACACTCAAGTACATCCCATGTTTTAATTAATTTCTGCTTGTTTCCAAATGGATAACTACAGACTTTATTTCTCATCTTCTTCCACTTCACCATACTGTGGTGAGATACTTCTGTCTGTATGTTGGTAGCATTTCAGCCCATGCCATAGAGAATAAAATGGCATTGCAATTCGGAAACTTATTACCAGCGTAACCGTGTTTTGTAGTTCTTGAATAAGGATGAATAAATTGGGTCAGAAAAGGTAATTTTCTGAGCATTTGAAAAAGAGCTTAGTGTGGCAAAAACTCTACATTAGACTTTCATGACTTTTTTTCCTTGGGATTTCTTTAGGGTGATTGCCTTATTGCCTTTATTTATAGTCTGATACTGTCTACAGCCAAAAGGTTTGAGACCTCATGGTGCTGGGGCTTATTTGTATCAAATCAGGAATAAAACTAGTAAAAATAAACAGCAAAGTGTAGAAAGCAACAGAAATCAGAGCACAGGGTAATTTTTATGAAGATCAGGGTTTGAGGGAGAGAAAGCAATGGTGATACTGATCTGCTTGCGCACAGAGGAGAGATTTCATCTGACCAATCCAGATGTTTTCAGATGGCATCTATTTCAGATGTTTACACCTCAAAAGTAATTTGTCTCATTTATCCTTAGTTAGTGGAGAGAAAACTAGCATTCTGATGGTGCAGCTCATCTCAAGTGGTTGATCAAATAAAACATTACCAAAATGTGCTTGTTTCTCACCCACCAAAGCCATTCTGGCTTACGAAACCACGACATTATTTTTCACAGCAGAGAAAACTGAGTTAGAGATCACTGTCATTTGGATCCAAATCTCATTGTCATCAGGAATATCTCCTCATGGACAGATTTTAGGTTGGATTGTAAAGAAAAAAGAAATAGTCTCATCTTCACCTCATCTGGAACTGTCCTGGCAATGTATCTATACACTTGGCCACCCCTGTAATTACTGTTTCATATTGATATCTCTGGAGACACTCAGTGCAAAGTGATGTCAGGTCCTTGGCCTTCCAGGTACTGTGCCAGTCTACAGTGCACAGCCAAATTGAACTCAGCTCTCTCTGCTTTAAATCACTGTCCAGATTGAACTTCTTTCAAATGTTTAAACCACTCCAAGGATTTGAATTGCAGGGCATATTTAAGAGTAGCTTGAATTATTAAAGCCCTTAATGTTTGGGTTTTTTTTTAAGATGCATTTTGGAGCTGTCAAGCGAACAATTTTAAATGACAGATTGATGAATTCATTGTCCCTTACCACATCTCCAGGCGGAGAGAGGAATATGGCTTCCAGTGAAACCAGCTTTGCTCACAGAGGTACATGTTGCTTTCTGCTTCTTGGCCTCTTGAGTCATAAGCATCCTTCTGCTGGACACATAGGGAATGTAACAGGGACAATGTTAGCCACAGCCCCTCTATTTCAACCCATTGATGATGATTGACTCTGGGTAGGGATCACTTTCTAGTGATAGTGATGCTCCTCAAAAAATGAGTTCCTAATTTTGATAGGGAATACTTCTGCTATGCAGGTAGCTCTTGCAAAATCTTATCCAGATCCACACTCAAATATCATATGCTCAGATTTTGCCTTGACTCTCATGGAAGATTAAAAAGGAGTTGTGTGAGGAGTTGTGTGAGGTCTGTGAGGTCTGTCTGTAGACAGAATAATTGATTACAATAATTGTTTATTGCCTTCAGCCATTTATTTGTGTCTCGCAGTCTGGGATGGACATTTTCTCCCTTGTGTATATTAAAATGTGTTGGGAATATTCTTCATTCTCCTTTGTGGGTGGGAAGAAGGAGGGCCAGGTTCACCGGAACTGTGCTGGTACTATTAAATGTACATGTCTGAGAGTGTTCCTGGTACTGGGACTCAATTATTAAATTGGTAGGCTGTTAGACAGTCCTGGAAATACTAACGCCGTATGATTCTGAACCTGTTTTCAAATGTTTCCCAGGAATCAGGAATCATGACCAGCCACAGAATATGATGACCACCAGTGCTGGACAACTTATTTGAAGGGTAAAGGGAGTTTAATGGTGTATGTGTTGTTCTGTACTGCCTGTCTGCATGGATAGAGGACAGCCCAGGCATAGTATCACAGAACTGTAGAATCATTGACTGCTAAGATAATCTAGTCCAGTTGTCAATCTACCACCAATACTGCCCACTAAACCATGTCCCTAAGTACTACATCTATATGTTTCTCAAAAAATGCTTTACAGTTAATGTATAAGAGTAGTCATAGAGTCTGGGCAAAGCTCCTATTTATTTGTTGTTTTTTGTTTATTTATTTTGCAAATCTCAGCTCCCAGTCAAGAAACCACTTCATGGGCAGAGCTGTCTTCAACAGCCTTCTGGAAATAATGAACAGCAGAAAGATCAAAAATCCCGGAGGGATGGCGGGGCTTCAACGTTAATGTATATGGAAAGTTGTGTTCATTTCTGTGCTTCTTCTTACCAGACAGATATTGTCAAATGGCAGTGAGTTCATATAAGAACAACTGACAAATGACTGAGGGCTTGAAGGATTGATTTACAAGGGCAAGATGAAAAGAGCTGAATCAGTACAGCAGTGATCAAGACATGATGTGACATCTTCCTAAGTATCTGAAGGGCGTAAACACTGAGAAGCAGTGTCTTTGTGCAAAATGTCTTGTGTCTGCTTAACAGGCTTCCTCATTGAGATGTAGCAGGCTACTTACTGTCTATTAAAGAAGTGCCACTTGATCATTATTAGTGTATTTATGGAGAGTCTAATGGCTTTAATAAAGTGAGAATTGCAAAGGTAAAGAGCATAGGAATCAAAGCCATATCCCTCCCAGGTGAAAGAAACACAGTGGTAGTTAACGGGGAGCTGGAGAGAAGCTATCTAGCATGTGATATGCCTTGCAGTGGAGTGCCTCATTCTTTGAATTATTCAAATGCAGTATTCTACTATTTGTACTCCAAAAGCAGGGACACTCCCATAGGAACTTGCTAGGTTGCTCCCAAGGGCACTTGCAAGGGGTAAGGAGGCACAAGGGTGAAATTAACCTTTCCTAATAATAGGCACTCATCAATCCATTAGCACATCACTGGTTTGGGTCTTCAGTGGACTATAGAGTGTGAGATGTCTCATCCTGGAACAGATGTCCTCTTGGATCAAAGAGGGCTGACCATATTTCACTGACTATCCTGGCAGTTCAGACAGCTATCATGCACATAAGCACTTATGTTTCTTAAAATTAGGAAAGGCTCACTTCGCCTTTGTAACTTGTCCACACACAAGAAGAGATTTTCTCCAGCAGAAGAATCATACAATCATAGAATCGTTTGACTTGAGAAGAACATTTAGAAGTCATCTAGACCAACTCTTCTGCATGAACAGGACCATCTCCAGCTAGATCTCATTGCTCACAGCCTGTCTCTTGGCTCTTCGAGGACAGCGCATCCACCCTCTCTCTGGGCAAGAAACCATTCTTTTAGTTGGATCATATAGCTCATGCTCATATAAAGCCTTGTTTCAAACTTCTCTTTAGCACATCCTCATTATGCTTTGCTGTACAGGGAATTGTTAAGAACTGCAATGGGAGCTAATGCTGGCTGCTGTGAGAAGGGGTGGTGCTGGGGTTGTGCCATCTGACATGCCCATGGATTGTATTGGATCCTTTAATAGCATGCAGAGGGTGCTAATTCCCTCTGGAGGTGAAGCTCATCTCTCTATTTTTCCTCCCCTATCCTTAGCTTGCCCCTGGGCTTTAAAGAGAAGCCACCTGGCTGTGCTCCTCTCTTGCACCTGCTTTCCCCTGGATTACATATCGGCCAGAGCCGAGACACTAGTAACTTAAGAATGTTCCTAATGGAGACTGTGCTGCCCTTATCTCCTCATGGCAGAGGCAGACGAATGTGTGAAATGTAACCCCCTACTTGCCGCCAGCACAGACCCTTCGTGCTTGTGTGGAACTGGGCTGGTGTCGGACAGCCAGAAGGAGACTGCTGACAGACACAGGAGCCAAGGGCATCCCGATTTGGAGCTGTCTCCAGCTTTTAAAAGACTAGGAACTGACAGCAGCTCCCTCAGGCTCATATCGCAGGGAGATGAAGGCTCCTGTTACTCCCGCCCTGAGCCATGTTCCAACCCATAAGCTCTCCTAGAGGACACTCAGCTCCCTACTGAGATAATCTATTGCAGTTGCAGATCCAGCTGTACGAAAACTCAGAGAATTCATGTGTTTGAGTGCTCATATACTCCGATACACTTTGTAAGAAAGTCTAGAGAATTCTCACTACTGAAAAGTCCTGTTTCATAACATAACTTGTCCACCTTTCTAAGTCAACACACTTGGGAGAAAAAGTCTCTTCATTTTGTTCTGAGACTGTGGGAACTAATGACCTGAAATCAGATCAGGGGTCTAGAGACTTGAGTTGTTTCTGTTGTTATATTCATTATACAATCTCGGTCCCATCATGTATCATTCCCACATATCTCAGCTTTTTGGTGATGTGTGGATTTATACCTTGAACACTGGATTATCTACTTCTGCTGGAATTGTGAAGATCAATTCATTGATCAACCACGACTCTTCATAAATACATAAACAAATAAAAAAAACAAATAGAAAGCCTCTGCCAACGAAACAAAACCCACAAAAACCAAAACTCTCAAACCCTGTAGCTCCATTCACTAAAAATCTTGTCTCAAACGCTGTAGTGACAATGGAAAAGTTTCAGTGGATGAATCAAGCCTTAGGAAAGGCAACCTGGGCTTCTCCAAGCCTACAGAAGAAAGGCAGGTGAACTGGATTCATCTGATGAGTTCCTTGCTCCTCAGCAACCTGTCACCAAGTACACTATGAGATTATTGCTGTTTACACTCCCAAGACAAATCTCTGAGATTCTGGACTGTGGAGATGCAGAGATGCTTTGAGAATCCCCATAGAAGAGCTGGTGGTCTATTTCCAATTTGGCATGTTAGAATTGGCATTCAAGGCTTTCTCTTTCAGTATGTTGGACAGCTACATAAAACATAAGTAGCTCAAGTGTGGGGCACCATTCCCGGAAGAAACCATTGCCATTCGTCGTGCTATCCAATCCTCCTTCAAACTGTGATTTGGTTTAGAGACAGACAGCTGAAAGTTTAGGGAACAGAGATGCTTTCTGAACATGCGAATAATGCAGTGCTTATATTCATTCAAACCCAGGGTCTGCTCGGGTCGTGGGTGCTCAAAGGGGTGGGATCCCTTTGGGCAAGATTCCCCCAAGGGTTTGAACAACAGAGCCAAGGGACAGAGCTCAGCACCACGGACAGAGGCAGGAGCAGCTCAGGGGCAAAACCAAACCTTGGGATGGGGCAAGGGCACAGATCTCAAACTGATCTTGTGTGGTGAAGGATGCTGATGAGAAGCATATGAACCTGGAAATATATCCAGGGTGGGAAATGAGACTCCCTACTGCAGAAACAGCTTTCTATCCTTTTCCACAGAAAGCCTGCACAGCCAGCAAGGAGAGAGGTTGGAGGTAGGCAGCTATTTGGGAAGGTTCAGCTCAGAGCTGCTTGTACATTTAAGAAAAAGGATGAGGTTTCATGCTTAGATCTCACTGTGATTCTGCCTATCCATCCTCCTTGTCCCCATCCATCCATCCACTCATTCATCTATCCATCACCACAGATCACCTAATGTTCTCTCTATCCATTCCTTATTAACTCATGAGCTTGCCTTTGCAGAAGCTGTTTTTAGTGCATGTCAGCACTGCCCGCAGCCCTGGTAGAGTCACTCTATTCCTACAACACAAACCACACACAAAAGCAAGATATTTTCTGGATGGCCACGCAGGACCCATCCCAAAACTACAGAAAGAGACGTTGCTGGCTCTTTGAGGCATGTGCCTTCCTCTACAAGTATTGTTGCATTTTACTCCATCTTATCTCAGCCTTACAATCTACCAAGACCTCAGAAGATTTATCCTCCTTTGATTCCCTTTCTTCCTCCTGTACATTCTCAGCCATTTCTCTCACAGTCTATAGGGTGTCTAAAGGTGAGGGGTAGCAAGGATGCTGGTGAAAGTCAGGAAAAAGCACGAAAGCTGTATTTCTCTATACACCAGTCCTCCTTGGAACTGTTTTTCTGATCTTAATACCAGATTTCTCCCATTAATTTTGCTGCAAGCAGAGTGGCTGCAGCCCCTCTCCAAGCAAGGGGAAGTTGCATTGCCAGCACCTGTCGAACACCAGCCTAGCACTGGTATATAATTTAATGGTCACTGTGGGAAGAAAGGTACAGGCTTCCCTCCACCCTCTTTTTCCTTTAACGGAACATTATCTAAACAAACGCACTCCAAAACTGCTGAAGCGCAGGCAAATAATGACACAGGAGCAGGAGCCAAGCATTAAAAATTCATGTCGTCGAATATTAAAACTTTTTACTTCATCATGTCAAGGCACCAGGCAAATGCAAACAAATGAGACCCACTGAGCACTGCCTGCATGGGCCAAGACAGAGATGAGCTGCTCACTCTGCTGGGGAGAGACCTGCAATGCGGTCTCTGTCTCTCCTGAGATGTCAGGCTCAGAGGGGGATGAGGGAACCGATGGGGTAGTTAATTGCTTGGTGTCTCTAAATGAGCACTGTGAACTGACAACTCTGAGGAAGGTGGCTTGCTGCATGAGATGTGGGGCAGGTACGAGGTGGCCAGGAGCAGCCCCATTCCTTCCCACATGCTGGGTTGTCAAGGCTCCTGAAATGGGGGAACATCTGGGAAAGAACATGATGCCAGTCTCCTTGTTTATTTGATCCTGTCTTTACTAATTAAAGCACCAGCCCCTGTCTGCTTCTTGCTGTGTTGCTGACAACAGGCTGTTCACCAGGGATTGCAGTGAGACCCAGCAAATTCAAATCTCAAAGCTCTCAATATTGCCTTTTAATCCACATCTAGATGTCTCCTTGGAGGAGGCATCTTCCAAGGGCTGGTCCCGAGGATCTGAGCTCTCAGGTGCCTGCTGCAGACATCAGAGCACTGTAAGACCCCTGTCCTCTGCTTTTTATAGAGTCATATAATTGTTTGAATTGGAAAAGGCTCTTAAAGGTTATAGTCCAACTCCCTACAATGAACAGGGACATCTACAACTAGATCAGGATGCTCAGAGTTCTGTTCAGCCTGACCTTGAAGGTCTCCAGGGACAGGACATCTACCACATCACTGGGCAACCTGTTTCAGTGCCTCACCAACATTATGGTAAAAAAACCTATTTTCTTATATCCCATCTAAATTTCTCCTCTTTTAGTTTGAAACCATTTCCTCTTTTCCTATCACAAAAGACACTGTAGGTGGCCCCTACTCAGGGTCAGTTCACTTTGACATAAACAAAGATCTCTCTCTGGGTACTCTGTGGTGCTTGTGGAAGGATTGCCCAACTCCAGGCTGCTGTGTTATGCCTCTATCATTGAAACAGAGAGGCAACGTAACAAGAAAGCTACCTTACTCAAGCCAGTTAGTGATTTCTTCGGCCACATTTTCAAGGCAAGGCATGAGTCAGGCTGAATAAGTTGGAGGAAAGAGCTCTTCAATTAATTTGTTCCACCATCACCTATCACTGATTAGGTAATTTTCTTTCTTATGTGGCACACACTTTTAATGCACCCTGTTTACTTAATGACTCCTGTGATCCCCTTAACACAATTACTGGTAATAAGCAACTGATGAAGAAAAGGATTAAACCAGTAATCTCCTGTTGTATGATACTTTATTGGAAATGCACTGAGCATCACGTTTTGATTTTTAATAGATAACTTCTCTTAGTAATTGATTAATCATAAACTCACAGACTGCAAGAGCCAGGGATAATTTTATAGCACCTAAGAAAAGGAAAGGATCTAGATGATGTAATAACTAGCAATCTAGAGGCAAATAAAGGAGGGGAATGTTTGATTAAACATTCAATATATTTTTATCACTTTGTGTGTTATGGAACTACATTGGTTTATCGTGTGGGAAGAAACATCATAATAACAACCAAGGCAGGTATTCACGGAGTCAGATGCACCCTTCTGCCAGGGTGTAGGGCTGACAGGATGGGCAGAGGAGAGATTATGAGGATTATTTTAAATCACTCTGTCTTTAGCCCAGATAAGCCATGAAAAACAAAATGTACAACAGGACTTTGAGAATGTGAAGCTGGATCACACTGCCCAGTTCCTGTAGTAGTGACCCCAGCCTAGAGCTAGGCAACTAGGTGATCTGCAATGCATCCTAGTCAATGTTTCCTAAAAATAGGGCAATGAGTATTAAATACAGGAGGTGAAGCAGTACTACTTTGATATGCAACACTGATAGATGTGAAGGAAGAGCATGGATCATTTAGCTCAGCCTGATCAAGGCTGTGTATGTTCAGAAGTATGATAGGATCTGAAGAACATTAATACCAAAAATTGTGGTGGCTCAAGAAAATAGGCTTCTTCTAGGCCAGACAGGTGCAGGGCAATAGTTTGGAAACTATAGATGCAGTTTCTCTCATGTTATAATTAAAATCTTTAAAACAGTGGAAAGTCTCCCACCAAATTTGGCAGGTCCAAAGGAAATCTTTCTCCATGATTATATGGTTGTACCACAGGAAAAACAAACAAGCAAACATTGCAGTTATTTAGTGAAAAGTTGTGCTAGAAACGGGGGAGAGAGGATGAAGCTGTGATCTCTGACACATGAAACAACTTGACACCCATCAGTTCTGGTAATTGGTCATGGATATATCTTAGTGCATGTAAATGGGTATTAATATTTTAAAACCAAGCTGGACGAGACATGGAAAAAGGTTGTTCTGCCAACAGTTCTGCCACTCACCTACGCCAGCTGCTGCTGATGCTATCTTGAATCACAGGTCTTGATTGGGATGGTAGTGGTGGAGCTTGGGAGACCACAGGAGTATT